>NW_023994239.1:5000-27500 GCF_015586225.1 Lucilia sericata
ATACATACAATACATACATACATACATACATACATACATACATACATACATACATACATACTACATACATACATACATACATACAACATACATACCTACATACTACATACCATACATACATACATACATACATACATACATACATACATACATACTACATACATACAACTACATACATACATACTACATACATACATACTACATACATACATACATACATACATACATACATACATACATACATACATACATACATACATCATACATACATACATACATACATCTACATCATACATACATACATACATACATACTACATACATACATACATACATACATACATACATACATACAACATACATACATACTACTACATACATACATACATACATACATACATACTACATACATACATACATACATACTACTACATACATACATACATACATACATACATCATACATACATACATACATACATACATACTACATACATCATACAATACATACATACATACATACATACATACATACATACATACATACATACATACATCATACATACATACATACATACATACATACATACATACATACATACATACATACATACATACATACATCATACATACATAACATACATACATACATACTAACATACATACATACATACATACTACATACACCACTTTCATTTTTATATATATAGATTACATTTTTCACAAAAATTCTAATTTTAAACTTAAATCTACAAATCCATCTAGAAAATCATCTCTTTAAAAATTT
The DNA here is from genome assembly GCF_015586225.1 of Lucilia sericata. Taxonomy (NCBI): domain Eukaryota; kingdom Metazoa; phylum Arthropoda; class Insecta; order Diptera; family Calliphoridae; genus Lucilia; species Lucilia sericata. The sequence goes on from NW_023994239.1 coordinate 5,786, forward strand.
ACTTTAAATAACTCTTAATTCGAGAAAAAAATAAAGATCCGTAATCACTCATATTATCATACAAAAATATAAAATTTAAATTTATTGTTAAATCGATCGATAAAAATCTGCAATAAGTTAAAAAAAACATCAAAAATTATCTTGATAGAAATTCGGTTGTCATTTTTTAAATGCAGCTCAAATCTAAAAAACCATGATATGTATTTGAATACTCATTAGAGTGTCCTGAAAGACAGTACTTTTGCAAATCTTATATAGGTATACCTCTGAAACGATGCATATAAAGCATTGTTTATGTAAAATATGGATGAATTCATCTTTCAATATCTTTTTATACTTTTAGAAAATTATCCACCAAAAATTCTGCACGTATGTAGCGCCGTATTTATTCCAAGCTTTTCAAATTAAATAATGATTTTGAATAATTCCAGCACACATTTTCCATTTACCATTAACAAATTCGAAATTTTTTAATTAGAGGAAGATGTGGATATTTTAATTAGTAAAATTATTTGATAACTTTTTTGTATATCAAACGATATTTGATCTTTAAACCTTTATTTCTTCGGATTTAATAAGTGGTGTCTAAATCCAACCAAAACTTTAATGTGGATGCATAAAAAAGCTAATGAATAAAAATAATATTTTTAAACATACTTTTTTATAAATGGAAGACGAAAAAACGGTACATTTACTCTTTAATGAACAACTCAAAATTTTTTGTCAAATTAAAAGTAATTTTGTTTTCTCTGTCAATATTCAAGGATTATTCATATTTTCCTAGGGCAGAAAAAAAGGTAATTTTGTTCTTTTTAAAGAAATTTGAAATAATTTTTCATGATTTTGTGCAGAATTTCTTTCTCATAATCGTTTAAGAGTTCTTTTCAATTGCATGTACTTTTTCAAACAGCAAAAAATCGCTTGAAATTTTATACGGTTAATGGTACGTATTTCTGAAATTAATAAAATGCCCCAAGGACTTTTGCCTCTTTACACCAGGGACAGTTCAATTCAAAGTACGGTGTGACGTAATTTAAACTAAACAGTTCTTTAAATCAACTGCACATTGAAAAAATAAAACAAATCATTTGAAAGTGTCCTTAGTTCCCTACCAGTGATTGAAAATGCTGATTTCACTATAATTTCTAAAAAAAAAGTTTTATAAATTCTTCTACAAATTAGTCAAAATTTCCTAATTTAAGCTCATTTTCAATTTTTAAACTTTAAGGGACTTTTTACTCCAGAAACTGGATTTAAGGAAAAATAAAATAACTATTTTATCGTTATAAGATAAATTTTGATATCTATTTCAAAAAAATTTTCCCTATTCACGCAAATAACTTTGTCAGTTTTCAAGCTACGACAGTTTCGTGTACTCATTTTAATCCATAAGAAACGCACTTTATTTTCATATATTACTTATTCAAAAATCTTGAGTTCATAAAATTTATCAAATTTGCATATCATAACAATTTTGGTACAGAGTACATTTCTTAACACAATGTATTTTCCCTATTCACGCAAATAACTTTGTCAGTTTACATGCTACGACAGTTTCGTATACCTCATTTTAATCCATAACTTGATATATCACTCATTCAAAAATCTTAAGTTCATAAAATTGACCATATCATTACAATTTTGGTACACAGTAAATTTCTTAGTATATTGTATTTTCCCTCTTCACGCAAATAACTTTGTCAGTTTTCAAGCTTGAAATTTTATATGGTTAATGGTACGTATTTTAGAAATTAATAAAATGCCCCGAAGACTTTTGCCTCTTTACACCAGGGGCACTACAATTCAAAGTACGGTGTGACATATTTTAAACTGAATGAATTAAAAGTAATTTTGTTTTCTCTGTCAATATTCAAGGATTATTCATATTTTCCTAGGGCAGAAAAAAAGGTAATTTTGTTCTTTTTAAAGAAATTTGAAATAATTTTTCATGATTTTGTGCAGAATTTCTTTCTCATAATCGTTTAAGAGTTCTTTTCAATTGCATGTACTTTTTCAAACAGCAAAAAATCGCTTGAAATTTTATACGGTTAATGGTACGTATTTCTGAAATTAATAAAATGCCCCAAGGACTTTTGCCTCTTTACACCAGGGACAGTTCAATTCAAAGTACGGTGTGACGTAATTTAAACTAAACAGTTCTTTAAATCAACTGCACATTGAAAAAATAAAACAAATCATTTGAAAGTGTCCTTAGTTCCCTACCAGTGATTGAAAATGCTGATTTCACTATAATTTCTCAAAAAAAGTTTTATAAATTCTTCTACAAATTAGTCAAAATTTCCTAATTTAAGCTCATTTTCAATTTTTAAACTTTAAGGGACTTTTTACTCCAGAAACTGGATTTAAGGAAAAATAAAATAACTATTTTATCGTTATAAGATAAATTTTGATATCTATTTCAAAAAAATTTTCCCTATTCACGCAAATAACTTTGTCAGTTTTCAAGCTACGACAGTTTAGAATACCTCATTTTAATCCATAGGAAACGCACTTTCTTTTGACACATCACTTATTCAAAAATCTTAAGTTCATAAAATTTATCAAATTTGCATATCATTACAATTTTGGTACAGAGCACATTTCTTAGAACAATGTATTTTCCTTATTCACCCAAATAACTGTCAGTTTTCAAGCTACGACAGTTTCGTATACCTCATTTTAATCCATAACTTGATATATCACTCATTCAAAAATCTTAAGTTCATAAAATTGACCATATCATTACAATTTTGGTACACAGTAAATTTCTTAGTATATTGTATTTTCCCTCTTCACGCAAATAACTTTGTCAGTTTTCAAGCTTGAAATTTTATATGGTTAATGGTACGTATTTTAGAAATTAATAAAATGCCCCGAAGACTTTTGCCTCTTTACACCAGGGGCACTACAATTCAAAGTACGGTGTGACATATTTTAAACTGAATAGTTCTTTAAATCTATTGCACATGGAAAAAACAAGTAAGAAAGTATAGTCGGGCTTGGCCGACTATATGATACCCTACACCAGTTATGAATATTTAATGTGATTTATTTTTATACCCACCATCATTCTGTTTTTAACACATCGGAATATTCATCTAAGACCCATAAAAGTATATATATTCTGGATCCTTATTAAATTCTAAGACGATCTAGCTATGTCCGTCCGTCTGTCTGTTGAAAACACGATAGAGTCAAAATGGAAGTAGCTAGCGGGCTGAAATTTTGCACAGACATTTCATATTCATGCAGTTTGTTTGAATTCGCCTAGCCCCCATATAAGGTCCCCTTCAGAAAATGACTTTAACGCTTATAACTGTCCAAAAGAAGCATATATAGCGATGTAATTCGACGTGAACATTTCTTACAGGAACCTAAATCGCTTTGTATAATTTTATAATGATCGTTTCATAATTGACCCTATCCCCCCATATAAGGTCCCCTTCAGAAAATGACTTTAACGCTCATAACTGCTTTAAAGAAGCATCTATAGCGATGAAATTCCACACGAACATTTTTTATAGGAAACTTAATATCATTGTATAGTTGTATAAGGATCGGTCCATAATTGACCATATCCCCCATATAAGGTCCCCTTCAGAAAAAGACTTTAACGTTCATAAATGTCTAAAAGAAGCATCTATAGCGATGAAATTGGACATGAACATATTTTATAGAAATCTTAATGTCATTGTGAAATTGTATAAGGATCGGTTCATAATTGACCCTATCCCCCATATAAGTTCCCCTTCAGAAAATGACTTTACCGCTTATAACTGTCTAAAAGAAGCATCTATAGCGATGTAATTCGACATGAACATATTTTACAGGAACCTAAATCACTTTGTAAAATTTTATAAGGATCGGTTCATAATTGATCCTGCCCCCTAAATTTTCCCTATTCACGCAAATAACTTTGTCAGTTTTCAAGCTACGACAGTTTCGTGTACTCATTTTAATCCATAAAAAACGCACTTTATTTTCATATATTACTTATTCAAAAATCTTGAGTTCATAAAATTTATCAAATTGGCATATCATAACAATTTTGGTACAGAGTACATTTCTTAACACAATGTATTTTCCCTATTCACGCAAATAACTTTGTCAGTTTACATGCTACGACAGTTTAGAATACCTCATTTTAATCCATAGGAAACGCACTTTCTTTTGACACATCACTTATTCAAAAATCTTAAGTTCATAAAATTTATCAAATTTGCATATCATTACAATTTTGGTACAGAGCACATTTCTTAGAACAATGTATTTTCCTTATTCACCCAAATAACTGTCAGTTTTCAAGCTACGACAGTTTCGTATACCTCATTTTAATCCATAACTTGATATATCACTCATTCAAAAATCTTAAGTTCATAAAATTGACCATATCATTACAATTTTGGTACACAGTAAATTTCTTAGTATATTGTATTTTCCCTCTTCACGCAAATAACTTTGTCAGTTTTCAACCTTGAAATTTTATATGGTTAATGGTACATATTTTTGAAATTAATAAAATGCCCCGAAGACTTTTGCCTCTTTACACCAGGGGCACTACAATTCAAAGTACGGTGTGACATATTTTAAACTGAATAGTTCTTTAAATCTATTGCACATGGAAAAAACAAGTAAGAAAGTATAGTCGGGCTTGGCCGACTATATGATACCCTACACCAGTTATGAATATTTAATGTGATTTATTTTTATACCCACCATCATTCTGTTTTTAACACATCGGAATATTCATCTAAGACCCATAAAAGTATATATATTCTGGATCCTTATTAAATTCTAAGACGATCTAGCTATGTCCGTCCGTCTGTCTGTTGAAAACACGATAGAGTCAAAATGGAAGTAGCTAGCGGGCTGAAATTTTGCACAGACATTTTATATTCATGCAGTTTGTTTGAATTCGCCTAGCCCCCATATAAGGTCCCCTTCAGAAAATGACTTTAACGCTTATAACTGTCCAAAAGAAGCATATATAGCGATGTAATTCGACGTGAACATTTCTTACAGGAACCTAAATCGCTTTGTATAATTTTATAATGATCGTTTCATAATTGACCCTATCCCCCCATATAAGGTCCCCTTCAGAAAATGACTTTAACGCTCATAACTGCTTTAAAGAAGCATCTATAGCGATGAAATTCCACACGAACATTTTTTATAGGAAACTTAATATCATTGTAAAGTTGTATAAGGATCGGTCCATAATTGACCATATCCCCCATATAAGGTCCCCTTCAGAAAAAGACTTTACCGCTTATAACTGTCTAAAAGAAGCATCTATAGCGATGAAATTGGACATGAACATATTTTATAGAAATCTTAATGTCATTGTGAAATTGTATAAGGATCGGTTCATAATTGACCCTATCCCCCATATAAGTTCCCCTTCAGAAAATGACTTTACCGCTTATAACTGTCTAAAAGAAGCATCTATAGCGATGTAATTCGACATGAACATATTTTACAGGAACCTAAATCACTTTGTAAAATTTTATAGGGATCGGTTCATAATTGATCCTGCCCCCCATATAAGGTCCCATTCAGAAAATGGCTTTGACGCTCATTACTGCCTAAACTAAAATCGTTCTAGAAAATTTGATGACAATCGGTCCATAATTGACCAAAAAAAGCAATTTATTGGCGAAAAACTTATTTTCTAAAAGAGGCTTTATATGGGGGATAGGAGCAAATGTGGACCGATCGCGATAAAATGGGCTGGATAGATTTGTATTTATGTAATGTATATAATATTTGTCTGTGCTAAATTTCATTGCAATAATAGTGCTAATAAATGAATTGCGGATATTCAAGTCACTTTCTGAAGGGGCTTTGTGTGGGGGCAAGGGTCAAATGTAGTCCGATCATTTCGAAATTCGGCAAGATCATCAAGGCTTATATAAAACTTAGTTGAGCGAACTTTCATCGAGATACATTTATATTATACATAATTATAAGCTCAAAAGCCCTTTTCGGGGGGTTCAGTTGTATGGGGGCTAGGTGAAATAATGGACCGATCTTAACCATTTTCAATAGGCTTCGTCCTTGGGTCAAAACAAAGGTGTATTCCAAATTTCATCAAATTATCTTGAAAATTGCGATCTGTACATTGATAACAACGTTTACATGGACACACGGACGGTCGGAGTGTCAAAAAATCCGTAATTTTGAGCTTATTGCGGGAAAAATAATTAAAATTTCTGTTAGAGTATTTCTGGTCCCCAAAACTACTTTTATTACAAGTGCATATAAATTTCAAAAAATTATGAAATGGACTAAACCAAATGCTAAACTATTTTTTTAATATTTTTCTGTATGATTTAAAAAATACGTCAATTTTGACACCAATTTCGACAAAAAGCGAAACAATATGACTCTCCAACCCACAATAAAATTATTTTTCCAGTAATCAGCTCAAAATTACGGAATTTTTGAGTCCCATTTTGATTATACTGAAATTATACCGACGTCAGGATTTTCAATTGCTGGTAGGGAACTGAGGATGATTACAAAAAAACAATATTTTTTATTTTTCTCGTGTTCAGTACATTAATACGCATCGATTGAGTGGTATTCCTACATGAAATTCTTAAAAAGCTGTTCCTCGGACACTCTAATGGGTAATTTCATATCAAGTAACCCAACTTTTAAAATCGATGTCTTCCGATTTTGATGAAATTTGCACCAAGGTTAGTACTATTGAATAGTATTCCAGAAACTAATTTTCAGCTCTAAAGGAAATCCAACATCGATTTTAAAAGTTACTTGTACAAAATTATTAATATGAGAGATGCCACGCCTACTGATTCTAGACCTCCCATTTTTCCTATAAAAATTTATTTAATAATTAAGTTATTAGTACAAAATTTGGTCACTCTATCTTCTATAGTTTTCCTTTAATGCTAGTCTAACTATTTTATCCCAAAATGTTTATATGGATGTCAAAGTTTTTTTTTTTGAGGACTCTGTTGTTATAATTTTCTATATTTAATTTTAATATTTTACTAATATGGGATCAGGTCATGTTAATTTTCATGGCTAATGTACTACTGTACTTATGGCACATGTGTGTGACAGATAGGTATAAAAATCGTTAAAAAGAGTAATATGTTCAGCGATTTAGTTTTGTGCGTCAAAGTGATAAACTCCCGACATTATTTCGGTTGAAAACTTAAAATATGTTTATATTAATATGATAATAATTATTTTTAATTGTGTATGTATTTATTTACTTTTAGGCAACCTAATAACAATGTTTGTTTTAATGAGATCGCCGAAGATAAGATGTCATGCAACTACAGCCTTCGTTCTCTCATTATGTATTTCCGACTTGCTTTTCTGTTCTTTTAGTTTGCCATTGACAGCAGTTCGTTTTTTTAAAGAGGTAAGATATAATTCTGAATAGAGTTCATAGATCGGAAATTCTGCAATCAAGGACCAAAGTCTGTTGATATAGTCATGTCTATATCATGGGAAGGTATTTGTGGAATAATATTTGCCCAATGCATAATCGGTGTCGCACTGTGCTTTGTTCCTATATAGCTAATTTGCAAAATTACAGGAGTGATCCAGGACTATGAAATTTGGTATATTAGTGTCTGATAGTTTAATTAAGAAAACTTTTAAATTTCGAAAAACCGGTGCAAGGACACTCCCTATCTATAGTATTCATCAGAATGCATTCCAAATAAGAATATGTGTGGAAAAAATCGGTCAAAGGTCACAACGACCTTCTATATACCCTAAAGCTTAAAAACGACGTTGTAACTACCCAGCTAGCATTTGGAAGATTGTTGGATGATTAATCTGTAAACTGAGTAATTTTTTACTCCTTTTGATGAATTAAAAGTGATTAATAAGTTGAGCGCTTAAAAAATGATTCGAAAATGATCCCGATATATGATTGAAAACTGATTATTTGAAAAACAATAACAAATTGTATAGCAATCATAAATTGATCATCCTGGTGTTTAAAATATGATGGTCTTAAAAACTTATTTTGTGATCATATTTCAATCAGTTGAAAGATCTAAAATTGTTTCTAGCAACACTTACACTTAAAAATGACTCAAAAACGATTCAAAAATGAGTCGAAACTGATTAGAAAACAAGTTAGAGTACTATATTCGGCTGAGCCGAATCTTAAATACCCTCCACCAGCTACTTTCATATTAATACTTTTTTAATTGATCAAATATTTGTAGAAATAAGTTTTCTCATGTCTTAAATAGAAAAACCCCAATTCCATGATTTATTGAACATTACAAGCCCCATTTTCTTTTATATTTTTATAGCGCCCTAAGATATGCTTTAACGATATTTAATAATGTGCATATATGCATGTGTGTGTAAGATTTAAGGATTTTCAAAATACATATATATAATTTTGTTCAACACAAATTGATAATGCAACTAGTTAAATACGGTTAAATTGGTTTTAGGGGCAGGACCTAGTATGGGAGATATAACCAATTATAGACCGATCGTAAAAAATTCTTTAAGCTAAATTTCTGTACATAAAAGCTATATTTCAGTCAAATTTTGTATCTATATCGTAATTTAGTAATAAGTAATGCGTGCTCAAGTGATTTTCTGAAGGGACACTTGCATGGGACCGACCGCACCCATGTTATGGACCGATCGTGAAAAAATTTTGAAATAGAATTTTTGTATACCAAACTAATATTTGTGCCAAATTTTGTATCAATAGCTTTATTTGGTAATGAGTAACATGCGTTTAAGAGATTTTCGTAAAAGGACCTTGTATGACCAATTATGTATATAAAGACAAAATTTAAATTCTGTATCTATATCATTATTTGGCAATAAATATTGTGCATTTAAGGGATTTTCTGTAGGGGACCTAGTATGAGTGCTATGACAAAATATGGACCGATCGTAAAAAAATTTTATAGTGTAATTTATGTATATAAGAGCAATATTTGTGCTAAATGTATGGATATCAATATTTTGTAATGAGTTATGTGCGTTTAAGTGATTTTCGGGAGGAAACCTTGTATGGGAGCTATGACCGATGAAATCTTCCATAATAATATTTCTGTATATGTGAGCAATACTTGAACCAAATTTTATATGGATATCTTAATTTCGGGAGGGGACCTTGTATGGGAGCTATGACCAATTATGGACCGATCGGAAAAAACTTTCATAGTAATATTTCTGTGCATATGAGCAATACTTATTCCAAATTTTATATGGATATCTTAATTTAGTAATGAGTTATGCGCGTTTAAGTGATTTTCGGGAAGGGTACTTGTATGGGAGCTATGACCAATTATGGACCGATGGGAAAAAAAATTCATAGTAATATTTCTGTATTTGAGAGCAATACTTGTACCAAATTTTATATGGACATATTCATTTAGTAGTGAGTTATGTGCGTTTAGGTGATTTTCGGGAGGAGCTATGTCCAATTATGAACCGATCCAGAAAATTTTTTCTCTCAATGAATTCCATTGACATAAGATTTCAATTTGTAAAATTTTGTGAAGATATCAACATTGTGACAAAAGTTATTAACAAAAAACTCATTTTCCGGGAATATGTACTTTTGTATGGGAGGTATATGAAATTATGGACCGATTCTGGCAATTTTCAGCAGGAATCAAGATCTTGTGTAAAAACGAATGTATGATGACTTTCATGAAATTATCTTGCATAGTTTTTGAGAAAATTACATCAGAATGAGTAAAAAATGCTTATTTTTTCGGAGTTGTTTTAAATTTTGATTCATAACTTTTCCCTATGTGAACCGATTTTGCTCATTTTCAATGCCAAACTGTACCGGATAATAATGAATATTTTGGGTGAATTCGGTTAAATTACATTGCTTCGTTTTAACGTGAGCGTGTTTTACACAGACAGACAGACGGACGGACAGACGGACATAGCTAAATCGACTCAGAATTTCATAAGGACCCAGAATATATATACTTTGTTGGGTCTCAGATGAATATTTCTTGGTGTTACACACGGAATGACAAACTTATATATACCCTCTATCACCACTGATGGTGGTGGAGGGTATAAAAATGGGCTCAGAAAAGAGTTGGAAACAAATTTTGTGTGGCCTGAAATGATTTGATATAATTCTCATCTATATATATAAAAATGAATGTGTGTTTGTTTGTATGTTTGAACGTTATAGACTACTAAACGGCTGAACCGATTTTCTTAAAATTTTCACGGCGTACTCATGCATGGAATAGGTAATGGGCTACTTTTTATTTTGAAATTCCAGGTGGGCGGGGAGACACGCCCTATTAAGAAAATATTAAATCCGTATATTTGAGATAATATAACAGTTAGAGTCCTCAAATTTTGTTAGGACAAAAAGTAGGCGGACTATCATTAGGGGTGTGGCACCTACCATATAAATTAAATACAAAAATTTGTTTATATTGGAAACTATTACAGTTAGGTTAGGTTAGGTTAGGTTAGGTTGATAGGAGGATGTATACTACATCAAATCCGAAGAAATACACCTAGGCCACTATCGGGCCTGTTGTGCGCTCCAATTCAAGAAAAAAAAAAATTTGTTCACTGAATGTATTATTTTTCCATGTTCAGAAACTCAGTTTCCTGGACGTAATTCCTAAGAATCTTCCAATCGGTGTTGGTTAAGAATGTTATTTCCGGAATAACATCACTTCCAAGATACTTGGATCTAACTTCGACGAATGCCTGACAATGGCAAAGAAAGTGCACCAGAGTTTCACTGTCCTCTCCATATGCTCTACATTCGTCTGAATTCGCACGTCCAATTTTGTATAGATGTGCTCGTAATCCTGTGTGTGCACTGAGAATATGTACCATCATACTAACCTCAGACTTGCTCATTTTGAGAAGATTTCTCGTCTTGCTCTCATCAGGGTCACCCCATAGAATCTTTGTGGTTCTACCCACTGTTTCATTATTCCAAGAGGCCTTATGATTCTCTCATCCATATTTTTAATTCAGCTTTTGTTGCGACGAATGGTTTTGCGTTTGTCAGGTTAACTACATCGAGCTCCCTTCCCTTTAAAGCTATTACATTCGCCCTTTCGTTGCCGACTACTCCCGAGTGGCCTGGTACCCATATGATGTGAACCTTACCTCTGGGAGAGTATTCAGTTAAAGCTTTCTTACAATCCAATACGGTCTTAGATTTAATTCTATCACCTGATATCGCACAAATTGCCTTCTGGCTGTCGATATATATATTAAGCCCTGTGGGCGCCATATTTATTCTAATCCAATTTACACATTCCGTTATTGCTCGTACTTCTGCCTGGAAACTTGTGTTATGATTAGGTAAACGGTGGTATATTTCTGTTTCTGGGTCTTCAATATAGAACCCCAGGCCCACTTTGTCCCCTAATTTAGAGCCATCCGTGTAGCAACGGATTCCTACTGGTATTTGCTCTAATGTTCCGCTTGACCAAGACATTCTATCTGGGATTAGCGTTTCAAAGTTTCCGACATATTCAGTGTCTGGTATACGATCAGGCACGTCCGATGAATGTGTATAACCTTCCAATGTGTCCAGTATACATTGATGACGTGTCCTATAACCGTTTTTGGCCAGTTCGCCTAAAGTAAAGAGCCGTTCGGCTGTAAGCGCCGCCTCATATCTTATATATGTTTCAATGGGTGGAATATCTAGCAACGTTTCCAGAGCCTTGGTTGAAGTAGTACACATGGCACCACTTATACCCAAGCAGCATGTACGCTGAACTCCCTGTAGTAGTTTTATATTACACTTTTTGTCCAAAGCAGTCCACCAGATTATTGAAGCATAAGCTAGAATTGGTCTAATTACACTTTTATAAAGCCAATTTGTCATAGTAGGACTAAGACCCCATTTCATGCCTATGGTTCTCCTACATATCGCCCATCACCGATGTGCCTTGTTGATCCTATCCTCTATGTGGTGTCTCCATTTTAATTTCCGGTCAAGTATTACACCTAAGTACTTAACTTTGTCTGTCACCGGTATCTTCTTGCCCAAGAAGCAAGGTTCAGTATATGTAGAAATTTTTGTCTTTCTTGTGAAAAGACAGATTTCCGTCTTCGCCGGGTTAACATTGAGGCCTCTCGGTTGAGCCCAGCTCAAGGCCGTATTCAGAGCCTCCTCAGCTCTTCTACACAAGTAATTTGGATCCTTTCCCTTTAAAAGTATTACGACATCGTCTGCATAGCAGACAGGTCTAAGTCCTTTCTCGGTTAGGGTGCTTAGGAGGCTATTAATCGTGGTGACCCAGAGTAAAGGTGACAAAATGCCACCCTGTGGTATACCGCGAAATACCTTTTTCCTGATAGTTATATCGTACATCTCGCAGCTTATCCATCTGTTCCTTAGCATGTAGTTGATCCAGTTACGGAGCACCCGGTCAACATAAAACTGGTCTAGGGATTGGATAAGGGTATCAGTGTGCACGTTATTGAAAGCGCCTTCGATGTCAATGCATACTGCCAGTGTATACAGTTTGCTATCGAAAGATTCACCTATGTAGTGGACAACTTCATTTAAAGCGGTTTCCACCGATCGTCCCTTTACATAAGCATGCTGCTTATATTTAAGGTCATTGTATGGTATGCTGCTTTTAACCATGCTATCGACTATCCGTTCCAAGGTTTTAAGTAGGAAGGACGTAAGACTTATCGGTCGATAGGACTTAGGTGTCGCATAGCTAGGTTTCCCTGGTTTGGGTATAAATATTACCCTTGCATCCTGCCATTTAACTGGGGTATATGCCAATTTTAAGCATGCAGTGAATATCTGTGACAGATGTACGGAAACCAGTCCCGCCTCCATCTGCAAAAGTGCCGGGAAAATTCCATCCGGCCCTGCAGCTTTATAGGGAGCAAAGCTCTTGAAAAGTGTCCTGACCTAAACGGTTCTTTAGTAAGGTCCCGAACATTGTCCAATTAGTTTTAGACTTATTCCGAAACTTTATCGGCTCTGGTGGTGGCCTTAGTATTTTGAATCTTATGTACCGATGATCAGAAAAGGAGTGCTCGTCCGAAACTCTCCAATCCTGAATTTCGTTTATAAGCTCTTCTGAACATATAGTTATATCTAATACTTCTTCTCTGATTCTATTGACGAAGGTAGCTTTATTACCTAAGTTCAATGTTATCAAGTCTTTAGTATTAAAGAAATCCATGAGGGCTTGTCCCCTGCGATTGGTGTTTGTACTACCCCAAGCTACATGATGCGAGTTGGCATCACAACCTATTACAATTTTCTTATTTTTCCTTTGTGCCTCTTCAACCAGTTTCATCAGATCCGACGTTGGTGGTAGTGTCGGAGAATCGAAAGGCAGGTAAATAGATGCAAGGAATATGTTGCCACGACCTTGCTTCAGCACCGTTGCATCCGATGTTGATAATCCTGTTGAGAGGAGAAAACATTAGTTCTTGTGACATAAGATACATGTTCTCGGGCGAGATCCTGTATCAGCGTAGAAAAGTTGGAAATTTACGTGATTTAATCCAGAAACCTTGTTGCGAATCGTCCAAGGTTCCTGGATTAAAGCTATATGTATTTTACCTGTGTTGATTTTAGCCATCAGCGCTCCGATGGAGGTTTATTTGGATAACCTCAATCATGGTCATCCATTAAACTGTCTTCCAGCGAGTTGGTGGTCACCTCCTCGATCTTTGGATTTGACTCCTCCGGATAGCCTGAAGTGTCTATTAATGCAGCGAGTACTGTTGATGGCACTGCGGTGTCCTTATCAGGCATAGGAATAGCAGTATTTTTAATAGACACATTCCCAATTCTGGAGAGCATTGCTGTTCTGTCTTCTGGCGGGTGAGTGATTTCCTCCTCGCTTTTAGGATTTGACTCCTCAACATTGCTAGTACTTGCTAATGATGCTTTGGGTACTGTCTTAGGTGTTTTAGTGTCCTTGTCATGGCCGGTTTTGACAGCCCTTTCAATCGGCGCCTTCCCAATTTTGGAAAGGGCAACTACACTTTCTTCTGGCGAGTTAATGGTAAATTCCTCGATTTTAGGATTTGAGTAGTGGATACTGATGCTGTGGTCTTAGGTTTTTTAGTGTCCTTTTCGAGGCTTGTTGTAACAGCCCTTCCAATCGGCACCTTCCCAATTTTGAATATGACAGATTTAGAGGCGAAGTAAGCCCTACCTTTATTCTTGGCAAGACTAGCCATGGATTTCTGGTCGATACCTATTACAAATAAAGTTCCCTCAGGTTCTTCTTTCCTGTAAAAGACATCCCACTTTTCCACGGCCAGCTCAGCATTTTGACCTCCAAGAATTTCCAGTATACGTTCATTAGCCAGTTTACTGCCCCATCCTTTTATGTAGACAGTGGACTTTAGGAGCACCGGAAGCTCGCTCTTCTTTGCCAGTCCCAGCCTAGCGCCGTCCCAGGGAGGAGGGATACTTTCCACCAAGTTCTTTAGGGTGCTAACACATTGGTGAGATGCCAACCTCATCAACATCACGCCCATGCTGAACTCGCAGCTCTCGCTCTCAATTGGTTGTTTGCCCTTTGAAGCGATTGCATGGTCCACTATCTTATTGTTGACCAGGTCTTCTATTTTACTCTGTTGGTCTATTGGAATTTTGCCTGTCGGATTACCGGCATCGTAAACTGCATAGCAGAGATCGTCCCGGTGCCTATTACAGTTAGAATCTTAAAATTTTGCACAAATAACTTTAAAATCCATTTAAACATTTTGGGTAATAAATTGGCGGACTACCCTTGAGGGGAGCGGCACCTCCCATATTAATCTATATATATAAAAATTAATGTGTGTTTATTTGTGGGTTTGTTTGTTTATTTGTTTGAAGTCTATAGACGGCTAAACTGCTGGACCGATTTTCTTGAAATTATCACAGGTCATTGTTTATGCCTGTAAGGAACTATAGGCTACGTTTTATTTTGATATTTCAAGTAGGCAAAGTGCCACGCCCACAAACAAAGTAAATATTAAAAGTAGTCTATTTCAGAAACTGCTACAGCTAGAGTCCTCAAATTTTGTATAGACAATTTTGACATAAATATGAACAATTGTGGGCAAAATGGGCGAACTGCTTATAGTGGGGGTGGCACTTCCTATATACAGAAATTATTGAATTCGTATTTCTGAGATAATATATGTATAAGTTAGAGTCCTCAAATTTTATGAGAGCCACTTTAGTAATAATATGAATATTTTAGACAAAAATGGGCGGACTATTAGTAAGGGGGCGAGATACCCCCATGTGAATTAAGTACAAAAATTCGTATATCTGAGAATCTATTAGAGATAGAATCTTCAAATCTAGCAAGATCAAGTTAGACATCCATGTGAACATTCGTGTAATAAATTGGAGGATAAGCATTAGGGGCGTGACACCCCCCATATGAATAAAATACAAAATTTCTTATATCTGGGAAACTATTAGAGATAGAATCATCAAATTTTGCAAGAAAAACTTGACACCTATGTGAACTACAACAGGTAGGAGACCTAAACTGTTGTACAAGTAGCTTTAGCATCAATATGAACATTTAGTTTAAGAATAAGTCGACTAGAAATACTGGGCGTGGCTCCTTCTATATAAATAGAAATACTGGACGTGGCTCCTTCTATAAAAAGTCGTATATCTGGGAATATATAACAACAACAAAAATTGTACATTGGAAATTTTTTAGTGTAGCAAAGCACACTGGATAAGCTAGTTTCGTTTATAAAATTAAATGTATACGTATTTCAATTTGTGTGGTAATTATAATGTCGATTTTATGTCAAGGAAATTGAAATTTTATTATGCTTTAATTATCTTAATCTTTAATCTTTAATCTTCTACGGAAGAAAGTTGGGTGACTAATCACTAAAGTAAGTCTTACAATTCCAATTAATGTTTAAAATATGATTTATTTAAGAAACAATAACAAAATGTGCAGCAATCACATTTTGTATTTTGTATTGTATTGTATTGTATTGTATTGTATTGTATTGTATTGTATGTATTGTATTGTATTTGTATTGTATTGTATTGTATTGTATTGTATTGTATTGTAATTGTATTGTATTGTATTGTATTGTATTGTATTGTATTGTATTGTATTGTATTGTATTGTATTGTATGTATTGTATGTATTGTATTGTATTGTATTGTATTGTATTGTATTGTATTGTATGTATTGTATTGTATTGTATTGTATTGTATTGTATTGTATTTATTGTATTGATTGTATTGTATTGTATTGTATTGTATTGTATTGTATGTATTGTATTGTATTGTATTTATTGTATTGTATTGTATTGTATTGTATTGTATTGTATTGTATTGTATTGTATTGTATTGTATTGTATTGTATTGTATTGTATGTATTGTATTGTATTGTATTGTATTGTATTGTATTGTATTGTATGTATTGTATTGTATTGTATTGTATGTATTGTATTGTATTGTATTGTATTGTATTGTATTGTATTGTATTTGTATTGTATTGTATTGTATGTATTGTATTGTATTGTATGTATTGTATGATTGTATTGTATGTATTGTATTGTATTGTATTGTATTGTATTGTATTGTATTGTATTGTATGTTTTATGTATTGTATTGATTGTATTGTATGTATTGTATTGTATTGTATTGTATTGTATTGTATTGTATTGTATTGTATTGATGTATTGTATTGTATGTATTGTATTGTATTGTATGTTTGTATGTATTGTATTGTATGTATTGTATTGTATTGTATTGTATTGTATTGTATTGTTGTATTGTATGTATTGTATTGTATTGTATTTTATTGTAGTCTGTAACAAACATAGGTAGGTAGGTTGATAGGAGGATGTATACTACATCAAATCCGAAGAAATACACCTAGGCCACTATCGGGCCTGTTGTGCGCTCCTTATCTTGAAAAAAAAACTGAATAAATTATTTTTCAGTGTTCAGAAACTCAGTTTCCTGAACGTAATTCCTAAGAATCTTCCAATCAGTGTTAGTCAGGAATGTTATTTCCGGAATAACATCAATTCCAAGATACTTGGATCTAACTTCGACGAATGCCTGGCAGTGGCAAAGAAAGTGCTCCAGAGTTTCACTGTCCTCTCCACATGCTGTACATTCGTCTGAATCCGCACGTCCAATTTTGCATAGATGTGCTCGTAATCCTGTGTGTCCACTCAGAATACGTACCATCATACTTACTTCAGACTTGCTCATTTTGAGGAGATTTTTCGTCTTGCTCTCATCAGGGTCACCCCATAGGATCTTCGTGGTTCTACCCACTGTTTCATTATTCCAAGAGGCCTTATGGGATTCTCTCACCCATATTTTTAGTTCAGCTAACTGCCTCGAGCTACCTACCCTTTAAAGCTATTACATTCTCCCTTTCGTTACCGACTACTCCAGAGTGGGCTGGTACCCATATGATGTGAACCTTACCTCTGAGAGAGTATTCAGTTAAAACTTTCTTACAAACCAATACGGTCTTGGATTTAGTTCTATCGCCTAATATCGCCCTAATTGCCTTCTGGCTATCGGTAAATATATTAAGCGCTGTGGGCGCCATATTTATTCTAATCCAATTTACGCATTCCCTTATTGCTCGTACTTCTGCCTGGAAGCTTGTGCTATGATTTGATAAACGGTAGCTAGGTTTCCCTAGCTATTCGACAATTCAAGCATGCAGTGAATATCTGAGACAGATGTACGGAAACCAGTCCCGCCTCCATCTGTAAGAGTGCCGGGAAAATGCCATCCGGCCCTGCAGCTTTATAGGGAGCGAAGCTCTTGATTGCCCCTTTAACCATATCAGATGTAATTACAATTTCCGTGTTAGCCTCCCCTTCCTCCAATTTTGGTTCATCTATATTATTCGATATACCGGGTGGGAAATGAGAGTCCATTAGGAGTTTCGTCATACGTCATTTACGCTGTCTACCTGTTCACAGAAAAGTTTCCAGGCTTTACGAACAATTTTCTTATATTCACCAAGATTACTACGATACTCATCCCCGTATACTGCGGTCTTTTTACGCCGTGTCCGGTTAAATAGTTTGCGAAGAGTCTTACCAAGGTTCCAGATCTCCCCGGTTTCACAGGATTACTCCTGGGCAGATCTTCGCTCTCGCAGAGGGCAGCTGTCCTCGAACGATTCAACCAAGGCACTTGTGAACATTTCTACTTTGGCGTTTATGTCTTCTTTATTTCGATATTGTAAAGTGTCCTGTCATAAACGGAACCGAACATTGTCCAATTAGTTTTAGACTTATTCCGAAACTTTATCGGCTTTGGTGGCGGCCGTAGTATTTTAAATCTTATGTACCGATGGTCAGAACAGGAGTGCTCGTTCGAAACTCTCCAGTCCTGAATTTCGTTTATAAGCTCTTCTGAACATATAGTTATATCTAATACTTCTTTTCTGATTCTATTGACGAAGGTAGCTTTATTACCTAAGTTCGATGTGATCAAGTCTTTAGTATTAAGGAAATCCATAAGGGCTTGTCCCCTTGTTTGTACTACACCAAGCTACATGGTGGAAGTTGGCATCACAACCTATTACAATTTTCTTATTTTTCCTTTGTGCCTCTTCGACCAGTTTTATCAGCTCCGACGTTGGTGGTAGTGCCGGAGAATCTAAAGGCAGGTAAACAGATGCAAGGTATATGTTGCCACGACCTTGCTTCAGCCCCGTTGCATCCGATGTGTATAATCCTGTTGAGAGGAGAAAACATAAGTTCTTGTGACATAAGATACATGTTCTAGGCCAGAAACCTTGTTGCGAATCTTCCAAGGTTCCTGGATTAAGTCCTATTTTTCCTTTGGAGTGTCGTTGGATTGACTAACTATGATTTCCTGAAGCATCTTTTTCAACTTCCTCCTCTGTGCTCCAGATAGACTTTTCTTAGTAATAGGTAGTTTAGCTATGCTATCACTCACCTGTTTCGCCATTTTCTCTACTTCATCCTTTTGGGATTTGCTATAATGATGTTGTTATTATCATCTGAGGATTCAGATTCGGAACCCTCACCTATATATAAAGGCTGAGGTAGCTTAGAGCTCTCTCCGAGTACATCCTTCTCTTTCACACTTGACGCATTGTCCGCCACGGAGGCCAAGGTACCCACCACCGTAGTAGTATTTTGCTCACGATTGCAGGATGACGACGACACGTGACTCTGCCCTCCCTCATCTTGAGTCAAACTAAAACTGGGGGAGGACAGATGGTCCATCACCACCCATCCGCCACCCGGGGATGCGCTCGGTAGGAAAAACTGGAAAACTCCCCCGAGCATTTGATTTGAGGAAAAAAACTTTTTTATGACCAGATGTCCGTTCCAAATTTTTCTAAACATGATTTAATATTCTTAATCTAAGACTTTCAAATTAATTGAAAGATTAACTCGACTATTTTTACATACAGGGATTTTAAAAATATTGACTATTCTTCATTACTGCAAAGCATGCATGAAATTGACTAGAATCGTGTATATTATATGGTTGATGATAACGATCAAGTAAATTATATTGAAAATAACGTTAATCTATTATACAAACTTAAATACTTTTTTAGTTTTTCAACTACAAGCGTTTCTCTAATATCTTCTTATCTCAATGGTAGATCACAAGCTGTCTTTTATCGTGATATGTCGTCCCTGTTTATGGATACTTCTAAAGGCGTACCACAGGGGTCTGTATTGGGCCTCTTACTATTATCAATATATATCAATGACTTACCTACTGTAATACCCCTGCCAGCAACTCAACTAACTTTAAATGCATTAAAAGCCGACTTTTTCATCAACTAGTTATGGTTGATTCTTGGATTATTTTTAATGGAGCCAACTGACTATTTTAACATGGCGATGACCTACGCAGTAGTCAATTGTCCGACTCTGCATGACTTTTCAACTAGCTTAAGGTTAGTTACTTAAAAATTAGCTTAAAGGTAACTCTTTATTAACTAACTTAAAGTTAGTTGCAAAAAAGTCAAGTAATAGTTTTCTTTTGTATTTCCTACTGTATTAATTAATTACATTTTAATTAAATATATTTAAAATTTAACTTCTAGTTATCTAAATTACATTTCGCTTTAATACAAGTTATGATATTAGTTCGTTAAAATTAATAGACATCAGTTTTCTGCAGGGGAACTAATAATAACACCGGTATCCATAAAATTATGAATGATTTCTTCATTATTTCCATGATTCCCATTGATCCAAATCTAAAATAAATTTTAAAATGTTATGTGTAATGTTAACTGTTAATGTATTATATTTACAGTATTAATCAGCAGAATTTAGAATTTAGGGACCGAGTTTTGAAATATTTAACCTTTCATAATTAATTTTTCCAATTTACTCACTCTAATTTCACAACGTATACAAGAAAATGACAAAAATGTAAAACAAAATTCCAAATAATAAAGAAACATGAGAAAACATGTCGAAACAAAAAGTCTATAGCCGCCTAAACGGCTAAACTGATTTTGTTGAAATTTTCACAGTGTGTTCCTGTATGCCTGGAAGGAAAAATAGGCTACTTTTTATTTTGAAATTTCAAGTGGGCGAGGTGCCACGCCTACTTACTAAATAACTATTAAAAGCCTTATATCTTGGAAACTGGTGCAATTAGAGTCCAACTTTGACATCCATAAGAATATTTTTGGACAAAATGGGCGTGGCACCTTCCATATTAAGAAAATATTAAATCAGTATATCTCAGAAAATATAACAGTTAGAGTCCTCAAATTTTGTCGGAGCCACTTAAGTTTCAATATGATTATTTAGGATAAAAATAGCTTTTAAATTTTTATTGTTGAACCGAATTTCGACACTTAATTTGATTTAAAAAAAATTAATTATTTATGACAAAAAAAGATAAATCGACCAGCAATCGAACCTGCAATGCTCAGTTTGTTAATTCTCCCTTCCATCCACTGCACCACTTCATTATTTTGTACTTCGTTAACTAATAGTTATACCCTACACCACTTTAGTGGGGAGGGTATATTAGGTTTGTGCTGATGTTTGTAACATACAAAAATATTCGTCCTTTACCCACCTTAAAGTATACCAATCGGCTTAGAATCATTTTCTGAGTCGATTGAGCTATGTCCGTCCGTCCGTTCGTCTGGCTAGCTGGCTGGCTGTTCATGTAAACTTTGTGCGCAAGGTACAGGTCGCAATTTTCAAGATAATTGGATGAAATTTGGCACACACTCTTTTTTTGACCCAAGGACGAAGCCTATTGAAAATCGGTCCATTATTTCACCTATCCCCCATACAACAGAACCCCCCGAAGAGGACTTCTGAGCTCATAATTATGTTAAATATACCTGTATATCGATAAAAAGCGGCACAACTAAGATTTATACAAGCCTTGATGACCTTGCCAAATTTCATAAAGATCGGGCCTCATTTGACCCTAGCTCCCATACAAAGCCCCCTTCCGAAAATTACTTGAATGTCCAAAATTAACTTATAAACACAAATATCGCGATGAAATTCAGCACAAATAAATATTATATAAATATAAATATATTCACAAAACTTTAACGGGCTAGGTCCATATTTGCCCCTAGCCCCATATAAAGCCTCTTTCAGAAAATTAGTTTTTCATCCATAAATTGCTTAAATGTACCTGAATAATGAATTATTATAAAAAATAAATCACATTTAATATTCATGACTGGTGTAGGGTATCATATGGTCGGTC